>NW_015112655.1:370467-373108 GCF_001443285.1 Poecilia latipinna | reverse complement strand
GGCATAATATCGCAACACCAACACCGGGAGTGAAACAACAACTGGGCCAGCCTACTATATAAAGTACTCGGGGACCATTTCTTTATTAATGTGGATGTGTAATAATAGAGTATGAAGCGTCTATTCTATGCGCCTTATAATGCGGTGCGCCTAATGTATGAAAAAAGTCCTAAAATAGGCCATTCATTGAAGGTGCGCCTTATAATCCGGTGCGCCTTATAGTGCGGAAAATACGGTAGTTAGATTTTAAAGAAGATTGTGAGGGTTTGGAGCCATGGCTTTGGTTAGGAAGAATAACTTAATTCAGGAGGATTTCACTAACAAGGACTACACCACAAAGATATAGAATTAAAGATTTATTGCAGAAAGGGATGAGGGATGAAGGTATGAGGGGTGGAGGATGAAGGATATAGGGATGAGGGATGGAGTGATGAAGGGATGAGGGGTGGAGGATGAAGGATGTAGGGATGAGGGATGGAAGGATGAGGGATGAAGGGATGGAGAGATGAAGGATGAAGGGATGAGGGGATGAAAGGATAAAATGCTAAGGGTTGAAGGGATGAATGATCTTGATTTGGTTATCTGGGGAGAATGATGGAGGGATTGGGAGGTGAAGACTCTGCGTGGGGGTTTGGTCTTTGGGAAACGGATCTTCTTATTTTCCCGAACCCGCATAGGACCCCCAAAAGAGTCTGATTTAAATAGAACAAATAAAAGAACGAGCTTGTCATGAATCACTGAGATTATTGTGGATGCATGAACAGTACGCCGGGGATAACCAGCAACTTAAAACTTGAATCGTTTCATCAGAGATGAGGGAATGGAGGGATGAAGGTATGAGACGAAGGGATGCTGAAGAGGCGGCTCCTATCCGAAAGAGAATGGGTGGAATAAAGTTTGAGAGAGATGCTTGAACTTAACAAGGCTAGACTGAGATGGCTGGAGATCCAGATTTAAGTGGCTGAATTTTAGGATTCTGAGATGAGGTGTGGACCTCGAGATGAAACATTTGCTTAAATTCTGGTCTGAAAATAAAGACTGGCTCATAGGGGTTGATAGGTACAAATATAACCTTTTTTAATGAAGTTTCTTCCGACTCCTAACTCACTGGTGCAGTGCCTTGTAATCTCCCATCCTGACCACTGCATAGCTGGACTAACTGGTCTCCCAGGTTGTGCTGTAAAACCTTTATAGAAGGTCCAGAATGCAGCAGCAAATCTGGTCTTCAGTCAGCTTGAGAAGAGCTCATGTCCCCTCGCTGAGTGGCTAAAGTTAGCCAGTAAAGTGCTTAATAACATGGCTTCCACCTACTTTAATGTTCTCTCAAAAGCTTGTGTCATGAGTTGATCCCTCTGGTCATCAAGGGTTTGTTGCCTGACAGTGCCAACACCATGCTGTAGAAATCTCCAGGTGAATCCCAAGGCATTCCCAGACCAGCAGAGGGAGATAGTCCCTCCAGCGTGTCCTGTGTCTCTTCCGGGTGTGACCCGAACACCTGACCAGGGAGGCGTCCAGGAGGCATGTTAAATGAGGCCTGAGTCAACTCTTGATGTGGAGGAGCAGCAGCTCTACTCTGAGTTGTTCTCTGATGACTGAGCTTCTCACCCTATCTATAAGGGAGAGGCAGACACTCTGATGAGAAAAATCACTTCAGCTACTTCTAGCCATGATCTTGTTCTGTCGTGACCACAGATGAGGTAGGAATGTAGATTGATAATGAAATTGAGAGCTTCACCTTTTGACTGTGCTCTTTCTTCACCATGACAGAACGGTACAGATTCCCTCATTCCCTCATTCCCTCATCCACAGATTGCAGATTGATGCAGACGCTGCATCAATCTGCCGCTCCATTTTTCCCTCATTCGTGAACAAGAAGCTTAGATACTTAAACTTCTCCACTTGAAGCATGACCTTTTCTCCGAGCCGGAGAAACCACTCTAACCTTTTTGGTCTTGGATTTGGAGGCGCTGGTGTAATATATTGATATATACTAAGTATTGATGGAGGTTCTAGTCAGGTTAATTCTGGAGTTAGCCTGACTCCATGGTAGTAAATACCATGCCCTGTTACCAAGGTGGTAACATCCACAATTGTGTCTGTGTCTCTATGTCACTACTTTATGAAAAGTTCTTTCCAAATATATTACAAATGATGTAAAAAAAATTAAATACACCTCTTTGTTAAAATGCTTCTGTTTATTTGATATTCCTGTGTAGTCACAATACCTCTCTGAATGTTAAATTTACTATAACTTGCTGTCACTTCACTTTGACAACACTTAATTCTCTTTAACAAACCATGTGCTAAGCAAACATATGGCTCACATTGCTGGTGGCAAACTGTTTAAAGCCACACCTATTTAAACTGAAAGAAGACTGGACAACAGCTGGATATACATTTCATTTCTAATTATATGACACATTTTTAGCTGTAGGATTAAATTTCCAGTGGAAGATTAGCAAAGCAGGTTCATGGAAACTGGATTGGTGGATGGATCAGTTTGATGTCTGATTTCAGAATTAGATTGCCATTTGTTGCTGATACTAACAGTGGATTGGATAAATCCATTGCTACTGATTTAACAGAGGTTTTCTTGCAGTACAGAGGCTGCCAGAAGAGTGCATCTTTTTCAAATGGTAAA
>NW_015112655.1:328824-369636 GCF_001443285.1 Poecilia latipinna | reverse complement strand
GAAAACTTATTTTCTTTTCTTTGTATGTTATGTTGTGTTTAAGCATTTAATTTGATCAAAAAGGATATTTACCGTACCATGACTTATTTGGATTGTTTCAATGTAATTAATATTTTTTATTACTAATTAAAACTTATTGTTTCATATTTTATACATTAACATTTTTAAATTATTGTATAGGGTGTGTGAGAGACATTTCAAAACATAAAATTTTTAGATTTAATTTACATTGTCTCTGCTGCAGAATATAAAATACCATCATAATACATTAATAATTACAGTAATTTTTTTTAATCTCATCTGTAGTTTGAAAACTTACCTTGAAATTTTCTAGAGTTTGTTTGTGGGAAACGTGTGTGAACCTGTTTTCTTCCGTGGTTTTAACCTGAACCTCGCCCTCCTCCATCAGATCGAGCTCTGCTGCTCCTCCCTGGAGTCGCGCCTGCAGGGCGTCGGCGAAGTCCAGTCCCACGTCCGCGACGTCTTCTCCCGCCTCGCCGACCTGGACGACGAACTGGACTCCCTGAGTCCCGTCTGCCGTGACGCCGACTCGCTGGCGTCGCAGGCAGACGCCGTGAAGAGCTTCCTGTCCCGCCTGTCCGACCTGAGGACGGAGCTGGAGGGACACGCCGCCGACTGCACCGCCATGTTGAAGAGGGAAGGCTCCTCGCCGGACCTGCTGGCTCTGCGCAGGGAGACGGAGGCGCTGAGCCGCCAGGCTGGCAAGGTGGGGAAAACATTCTTTACTTGTAGGGCTGCCACTGAGTGAACAGTTTAAATATTATAACACTTGAAGAGTTTTACATAAAATGTATTTACAAACAAATATATTGCAGTTTTAAATGCTAATTGTGTGTTTATTTTGTACAGTTGTGACTTGGTGACCACGCTGAATGTTTTGTTTTTTTCAGCAAATCAAATTTTTTGAATCTATAGTCCAGTTAACAATTAATCAGTTACTAAAATAGTTGATGATTATTTTAATTATCACAGTTAATCCCTCAATAATTCCTTAATATAATTCCTTACAATAACAGAGCAGAGATTACTTTAAAAACAGAACATTCAATCACATTTTTTGAGTTTGTTTCTTTTCTGTATTAAAGTTACAAACATTTTGGATCTTAATGAATATTTTAATTGGTCGTTAAACAAGAGGAACGTCTCTTAGCGTCACATTTATGTCTGTTTCGTTGCTCTCCAGCTGAGCGAGCGCGGCCAGGCCAGGCTGGTTCAGATCGAGGACGCCGCAGAGAGAGTACAGGACTTCTACCGGCTGGTGGCGGAGCTGCAAGGCATGCTGGGAAAAGCCGAAGACGGGCTGAACTCGCAGGGTGTGGTCGGCACGGAGGTGGAGATGATCAAACAGCAGCTGCAGGAGTTCAAGGTAGGACTGGCTGGGTTTGAGTTGCTGCTGAAGCTGGTCGTTTTGCTTGGAGATTCAGAATTTCTCTGAAACGATCGAGAGATTTAAAAAACTGAACTTTAAGTTTTAAGTCAACCATTGATGGAAAAAGTTCTAGTTACCTGTAAGTTAATGTTGTCTTATTTTAAGTGTACCAAGATATCTGCGCCAGAAACTTGATCAAAAAAAGTTAGTAAGATTTTGTGTGTTTACAGTGTGAATAAGTTTAATTCAGTGCAGGGAAACTTTCCTGTAGCAGTCCGTCTTACAGTGATGCTGAAGAAGCCTCTGACAGAAGACACTGTTGAATCGTTCTTTGCCCAGAACAGAACCAGTCTCTTTTATCACCTTGTTTATACCTTTTTAACAGTTGATTATTTTTCTATTTCATGTCAGAATCATCAAAAATAACATAAAATTGGTCAAAACCAAAAGTCTTCAAGAGGATTTGTTGAAAAGTGTTTTATCAGTGGATTCATTTTAAATGCAACTTTTGGTTCCAAAGAAGAAGAGAAACAAACTGTCACTATACAGGAGTTTTATTCTTCAGATTAGCACTTAGCGTGAAATTAATTTTGCTAAGAACAGAAGAACAGAGTAAACTTTCGTGCAACACGAGCTTCGCCTCACAGAGCTGCGTTTGTGTGGTGAATGGCGTCATTGAGTTTTTGCAGAGCTCTTTCCTCCAGAGATCCTCATTTAAAGGGATTGTGTCTGTTTGTTTGAACCGCGCTGCGCTGCAGACGGCTGAATCACGCTGCCTTTCCTCCCTTTGATGCAGCATCACTAGTGATGTTTGTCAGGAAATCTTCCAGCACATATTTCATGATTTTCCTGTTTCTAATGCAAATCTATGAAACGAGTTTTGCTGCGAAACTTTCAAAGTTTGGTCCAAGCTGTAATCGTTTTAATAAGGCAGAGTTTTAGTAGTTTTGCTTTGATGGAGGCTGTTTCGTAATCCTCTCTTTTCATCTAAATGTCACAATTTGCATTTGCAAACATAATATTTAAAAGAGCTCAAAAAAGTAAAATTTCTCACAAGAAAAGTTACTTTAATGTTTGTAAAACGTTGATTTTGAGTGTCCTGCTCCGTTTTCACTCATCTACTGCTTTGATCTTGTAATTATGAAACAGACCAAACACTGAATTTGATACCAGTCTGTCTGTTTGCTTCCTTTTCTTGTGGTTGCGACGTTCTCAGTCGGTAAATTCTGCGGCGGCAGCTGTGCAGCTTTTGTTGTGGTCGCTGCTTTTATCTCGACCATTCCTCTTAGTGATAGGGACACAGACGTCTCTACGAAGCGTTGCTGCGTATTAAGCCCATTAAACTATATTATTTATTTGTTTTATCTGTAGATCAAGAATGGTTCTCCACATGTAATAGCATTTGTCCAGAAAATCGATGAAACATTCACAGAGCCTTCATATTTACTGCAAAAAACAACTGCTCTGTAATCAGAGATTGCACATGAAAAGAGGCTGTGTTACCAAAAAAGTGATAACAAAGAGGTTTCTGTTGTCTGAAGCGCTCCACACCAAGTCAGCGCCACAACTCGGCATTTTGGAAAACATTTTGAGTTTGGTCACTTATTCATCAATCTCAGTTTTATTTTAACCACTTTTATAATGCTTCACTAAACAAATATCAATAATTGTAGTAATTTAAAATAGAAGTAAAGCAAAATATTCAATAAGTTTCTGATCAGACAAGCATTAAAAATAAAAAAATGAAAAAGAAATTATGTTTTATAGTGTGAAATTTAGAGAAATTTCTAATTTTTTGTCTTTGATTCTTAATATTTATATTAGGTCTATACATATGGGTTCAGCTAATGAGTGTGTATGCTAACACAGGTATACCAATATTCGCTAGGGTTAAAGACCACAGCTAAAATTCATAAATACTTCAGCTCCCTTTAAAAACATTCATATCGGCCTCTTTTAATAGTTCAAGCATCAAATACACATTAATATGCATTACTACATGCTGTGCAAACCATCTTAGCGCTAGCATCTATAGTCTTCCTTATTTCCACTCTTGGTTGTTCAGCCAATCAGCATCAAGGAAAATAAAAGTCACTCCTGGATTGGCTGTTTTGCAAATGCCATTTTTCTGGCAATAAGTTAAAGCTTATTGGTGTCACAGAAATGAGCCGAGTCAAAACCTCCCAGAATGTTAAGTCACATTTGGCACTGCGCTGTTACCTAGCAACGCCAATGGAGTTCTGCCCGTTACCTAGCAACCCCAGCGGAACTCCAGCATATTTAATTTTACCGCAAATTCAAATTTTTTGCATTTTTGTACTTCCATCTGGATCTCGGCTGTGGTTGCAGGTTTATGTCTGTCACTACGCTCTCATTTCTTTTTACAGTTTATATTTTCAGCATCAGTATTTGGGTTTCCAGGAGCAACAACCTGTAAAAGCGTAATAACTTTTCATTTAAGACAGTCAAAACAATCACTGAAAAAAAAAGTGACGGTGGACCATTATGGGATTCGTAAGTAATGAGCTGCCTTCAGGCAGGTTCTCTGCAGTCACCTTGTTCCTCCAGCTCCGTGTCAGGACACAGTGTCCTCTTTCAGTCCAGCTACTATCATTAAAACGCACATTTTTCTCAGCATGATGTCATATCCTGGCCACTTATCCACAAGTTTGTGAGCCATGAGAGTAAGAATGCAAAAACTGTAAAACAAGGAGTCCTTTTTCAGTCCACCAGAGTGAGAAGGACTCCTTTTTCACTTAAATATCTAACTTTTTAGTTAGATATTTAACTAACTAAAAGTTAAATACTGCTGTGCCTGGACTGCTCATCTTTGTGTGTTGAGGTTTAATGAGAACAAGCTGGGAAACGTGCAGCAGACAATAAACAGATCAAAGAAATAAAGAGGACGGATTCAAAGAGAACTGAGAAGATGAATAAACTGAAGTTGATTCATGAGTTCTATGCTTAAATGAAAGATTTTCAGGTGCAGCTAATGATAGATGAATATATTCACAGATGTGCTTTGAGTAGCGTAACATTATGCTGCCAAGCAGATTCTCTGTACTTAGTCAGAGGTGCACCGATCGGGTCTTTATGAGCCGCTACTCCAACAGATTCAGGTAATTGGTCCCTATTAAACATTTAAACTTAATAAGTATTAACCATATTAGAGGAAATGTGCTGCAAAATATGCAAAAAATGAGAAAACCAGATTAAAATTCACATTAAATATTGTTTTTTAACTGAGAAGACAAAGATGGAAGACAAACAATCATTATCCTCAAAGGTTTATTTAGAATTAATACAATCTTGTTGAGAGGTATTATTATAAAACCTCAAACAGTATTGAAATATATTAGATTTGGATTTATCAAGCTATAATATAGTGTTAAAGTACAAGAACAGTTAGTAAAGAACATAAATAAAATAGAAATAGTTCAGTATTTTGTTTCCAGGTCTGCTTCTCATTGAAAATTACTCCTAAAAATAGATTTGAGGGACTTGACTAATTTTAATGACACTAATCTTCAGTTTCCCATTTTTTTGTACTGAAAACCATAAAATTTCTACTTTGAGAAATTCAAAAAACAATTCAGAAATATAATAAAATTCTTCATTTGCTTTTCTTTTCAGACCATCTAGATTGGCATTTGATATTTAAAAACAGAACAGGTTTAGTCTGCAGATATCTTTTAGAAACATTTTAAATCATTAATAAAAGACGAGTGTTTTTATTGACTAAATCTGTTATTTTGTCCGTTTTAATCAAGTCAAACACATGGTGTCAAAGGTCATCCTGTTCATTTATGGATTTACTGGAAGCTTGAGCTGTTAAGTAGCTGACTGCTGGCTCCACCAGAGCGGGTGGCCCTACTAATTAACCAGCTAATGTCTGTTTGTTTATAGTTGAGTTTATCTATAAAGAGAATCAAAGGGGTAAATATCTGCTTAATAAGCAGATTTACTGGAAAACTACTACAAAATGTAATGTTTGTATTTCTGTGAGAATAATTCTTGATTTCTTTTTAAATAAATATACAAATAAATGTGGTTTTAGTTTTAATACATTGCTGAAATAAATCCAAGAAAAGTTCCAAACTTAAAGTTTAAGAGACGTAAAAATGGATTTAGGTCCAACAAGGTGATTCCTGATGAGCTGGAAACTCGTCTTCTGGTGGATGATCACCTGACAGATGACGGTCCGAAGTCGGACCGAGTCTGATTGATTCAAAGATTTCTCTTTCACATGTGGCTGAAAATAGCTTCCGGTCATGGTTGAGTAAAACACTAAAACTGAGTGAAAAACACCCAAAAGAAGACGATTTAAAACCAGAGAAGATGACGGAGTAGACCTGCTGCTGGGAAGGAAAACGTAAAGAAATGAGAAATGGATCAGGACGTTTTCCTCTGCTGAAACTCGGGACAAATCATTCACCGTTTCCCGTTTTTATCCAAGTTCTCTGCTCTGCTTTTAATCACTGAATTGGTTGTTTTAATGAGAGAAGAGAAGAGAAGAGAAGAGAAGAGAAGCTGGTGTTTGTTTATATTGTGTTTTTCTTGATTTATTCTCTGATCCGTGCAGCAGACAGGCTGTTAGAAAGCAACCCGGTGCAGAATGCGTAGCGGCTACTGTCTGCAGGGTTTGTAGAGCATGGAGAAATGGTGTGTCACTGGCTGCGTCTGGGGGCTGGGGGTATTTATAGGAGGCCGGGGAGGAGGAAGCAGCCGAGGTGAGAAAGAATGGGAGGAAAATCAAAAAATGTTAAAAATAGAAGGACAACAGCAAGAAATATGAGTAAAAAATGTCTCTTCCTGCAGTTTTGTCTTGGTGTTCATCATAAATGGAGCAAATATGGCCGACGTCTTCCACAACAGGGATAAAAAGATTTGGTCCAGCGCTTGAATGGCCTCTCCTCTCTTTGTCCCAGCCTCCCTCCTGCTCCTCTGAAAGCGATCCAGCTCGGCTCATTTCAAACCTAAACATGTCTGTCTGGCTCCAGAGCAGACCAGGCCTCCCCTCTCCTCACCCCCCCATGAGACCCCGTTTCAAATCCAGGGGGATGATGTCATGCCGATGCTTAAAAAGACGAGGGGCGTGGGTGGATGAGGGGTCGTCGGGGTTAGGGTGGTGGTGGTGTTGTCACATTCTGGTTTGAACTCTGTAAACAGTGATCTCACACTGCTGAGGTAGACGGCGGCTTATCTTTTTGTTTTCATTCCTTTATAACCAGTGGGGTTGGAATAATCAGAGAAAATGTCTAATTTAGGCTAAGTTACTATATTTGTACCCAAAGGTTGGTTTGTTTTGCACAAAGCATACATATCCATGCACACACACTCTAAAAAGTAAGAACACATCAACAGAACCAGAACTGATCAGATATAATGGAGCTCGACGATTCAAATGCAAATCAAAGCGGGACACAGAAGATGAGTAAAACTTAGAGATTAAACTATAACATGTTAAATTAAAAGCATGAATAACATCTATTAGGTTAAATCCAGTGTGGATTTTTTTTTTCTTCTATCTGGGTCTCAACTCCTTTTAAAACCAGTTTAAGTTCTTGTTTTTTGGTGTCAGAAAAATTAGCTGATTCAAAAACCTCCCAGAATGTTAAGTCACATTTGATGGGCATTGCATCGTTACCTAGCAACGCCAGTGGAGTTCTGCCCATTACCAAGCAACCCCAGCAGAACTCCAGCACATTTGGTCAGCTGGTTTTACCGCTATATGTGCTGTACAGTGGCTGCTGGAAAAAATAAGGGTTTTGTTGTTCACTTACCGTCCAGAAACCACTTCCTGCTTTCTTGCTGGCTGTGCAGAAGGCTCCACTGATGCTTTTCAAAGATGTGCGGTTGTATAACTGCACATCTGTTTGTAGTGTTGAGTTTGGGCCGTGGCCAGCAGCTGCTTATTTGGATTTAAATTGATAAGACGCCCTAAAACAGCTCAAAATAGGCTAAACTGACAGACTAAAATCTCGTTATCGAAGAATAATTTTGTACAAAAAATTTAGTTAGCATGTTTTGTATAGGCCATAGAATTATCCTAACCTAGAAGGTATAAATAAGTGTCCTGAAGAAGCCAATGTTTTTCAACAGCAGTATTTGTGTTTGTGGGGCTATGTTTGCAGTTACAGTCATGCAGTTACCAAAAGAAGTAATAAATGTCTTTCATCATAACTTTAATCATTATCGCAACAGTACCCTAAAATATATCAATAAAATTCTACAGCCTTATCTCCCACCCCTATTTCCCACTCAGAGTTGAGCTATTTATCATGTTCGTGTTTATACTTGGCCGTCCTGTCCGCGTGTATGTGCTACTGAGGAATCCGTGTTTGTATTTCGGGTCGCTCCGTGGGCTGATGAGAGGTGTGCGCTCTTCATCAGAGGATGCTTCTAATTCCAGGCTTTTTCGGGTTGCAACCGGAATCTCAGCTGTCTCCTCGCCCCACCCTGGCACACATTAGGGCGTGACATCAGCGCTGCCAGCGTCCCGCGGCAGCTGACGGCCTCCGGGTGGGATGTGGACACCCCTGCGGTTCGGCAGGGGGGTGTTTTGAGGCCGTAAAGCCTTCGCTGCAGATGGACATTCCTGGGAAGGGCTGGTTAGCCCGGGTGACAGCGAACACGACGCACAAAGTTTTGCACACGTTTGTTAAAATCCCTGTCCTAAATCACTGCTGCACGCCTCCACTGTCTTCACCCCCTCTGCGCTGCGCTTCGCCGTCCTCCGGTTTGTGATTCACCAACCTTCACCGCTCTGACTGCGTCAGCAGCCATTTGATGACAGGAGGAAAAGTTTGGTCAAACTGGGTCGAGGTTCCAGCACGTCCTTGTTTGTACTGTAATTCTGCTTTTGGGAGTTAAATTTATGTTTTGTCTTAGCAGTTTGTACGATGTATAAATAATGTTGTGCACTGCTGTTTTGTTTTTAAACTGCCTGAAAAAGAGGTGCAGGAATTTATGAAAACATTACAGTGAACCTTTGGTGTTCATAGTGTTATGGGAGCACAACCAGCAGCAAAAAACTGAAATGAGTCGAATGCTTATAAATGTCTGTTTTAATGGTTCAAACACAAAACATACCTTAATTTTAGTGGTGGGACTTGATTTAAAATTAACTGAGTTAACTGCAAGGATTGTAGTTAATTAGATTTTAGTTATAAATAAGCAACATTTCAAATCACAAAATCCTTTTTCAACATTTGAAATAAAAAAAAACTTTTGCTGTTAAATTATTGAATAACTAGACTTATGAGCTCAACAACAAAGACATTTATTATTTTTAGTCAGATTGGTGCTAACGTTAGCATTTTGGGCATCTGTGCTGTTGCTACATGTTAGCATTGAAATGCTATTTTAGGAGTGAATAGCTTCGCTGATGGGTCTTAGCCTATCAGCGAAGGCTAAGGCCTTCGCTAATGGATTTGATTGTGTTCAAATCCATTAGCACGATTTGAACATGATAGTTTTTTCCAGCGTCCAATCTGATTGTTTTTGAAGCAAAATTAAACTTCCAGTGGATTCAGAGAAGCAGCTTTGTTGTCCATCGTTGCTGTTAGCAGATTTTAGTTGTACGTCAGATTTATACAAGGACCACTTGAATGCAAAAGTTCCAGCTTTTGGATTATGTTTTTTAAAAAGCTATTAATTGTGTTAAAATTTTGTAATTAATTGAAATTAATGCATTAAAGTCCCGACCCTACTTAATAAGCATCAATAGACGCAGTAGAAACCATTTTAGCACTATAATAGAAACATCTACTTCCTTATCTTTGCTCTTGGGAGTTCAGCCAATCAGCATCAAGGAAAATAAATGGTGCTCCTGGATTGGCTACTTTACAAGCGCCACCCAGTAGAGTCTAGTCGTGTTGCATCATGGTATTTCAGCTTCCCAAGCTACTTCGTCTTTTGAATATTATAAATAAATCCCACAAATTTAAGGAGGAAAAATCAGTTTTTCTTTTTTAAAAGGATACAGTTTGTTGCTGCTGTTCATGTTTTGTTTTGTTCCAGTTGTTCATCTTAACTATGCATGTTGAGGACAAATGAGCTGCTTTGCAATTCATCACATTAACAATGTAATCCAAGTTATTTAAACAGGAAAAACCACATGATTTACCTCGGTAACCAAGTTAAGGACCTGAAAATATGATCCGGTTCATTTATCAGCTGTTTGTGATTATTTGATTTGATTAATTCGGACTGAGAGGAGTCAGAGGACTTCATTGGGTCAGAACCCAGTGACCCGCCCACGACTCCACGGCTAATCCGAGTCATCCATCATCCGAGTGGGAGCCGTGTTTACAGACTGGACTTTCCTTTTCTGTCTGTGTTTTTCTGACTTTTCGAGATCTCAGAGTTCATGTCTGTGTATTTATGTCTCCAGCCTCTAACATTCTGATTAGATCAGATTCTTTAATCAAATTACCTGATGAATCACACACACCTACACGTTTATTCCTTTACTGTAACATGCATTGGTAATGTCTCGGTCCTGTGTGGTTGAAATGCGCCTGTATTGGATGATTCAGCTTGTGCGTGTGTTGGAGCGTGTGTGTGTGTGTGTGTGTGTGTGTTGGAGCGTGCTGGCCTCCCTCCTCTGGATTGTTTCAGCTGTTGTGAATTAGAAAGGCATGCCATAACCCGGCCTCCTTGCTCTCATTTCTTTCATTTCAGTAAAAAAAACTTATGATAAATTTCTAGATGTCCAGGAGATTCACAGGTTTGTAGATGTTGGATCTGCAGCTTCATGATATCAGAGAAATCAGTCTGATTCTGATTCTGCTGGACCTAAACGTCAGCTGCACTCCGACTCACTGACTGAGCGAACCTTTCAAACACAGCTAATGTTCATTACGAAAGGAACTCAGGCTGGTTAAGACGTCACATGTTTTTAGTTGTCACATGTGTACAATTAATTCAGGAGGAAACATTTGCCACTTAATTTAACAGGATTTTTTCACCCGTTTCACTTTAAGGGGTGCATTTTAATTGTTTATGAAGTCATTAAGGAAAATCCAGCTCTCCTCAAGTTTCCTTCTTAATTTCAAGTTTAACTCTTATTCTTCGAGATGATAGACCTGATCTGACTGTTGTAGTTTAGTTGCAGATAAACTGACAGATTTATTGTATTCCAGTGTTACGAAATGTAGTTTTCTTCCTGAAATCACGTGTAGCTTAGCTAGTTAGCATCTTGTGGCTTTTTCTGAGCTTCTTGCTGACTTACAAACCTCATTATTATTTGTAGTGTTACACCTTAGCTGAGTGCCACCATGCTAACATTAGCATTAGCTTACTCAGTTGTTAATTTAGCATTAGCATGCTAACCTAAGACTTGGCAAGCTTACTTTAGCATTAGCTCATATGGCTATTTACTGAGCATTTGCATTATAACAGTTGTAATTAAAGCATTGCACCAACACTGAAGTTTTAGTCATAAGCATTAGTTTTGTTCACGTTAATGAGTTAATCTAACATGCTATTTAGCGGAAGTTAATGCTAAAGCACTAAATTCAACCATGTTGATACCCAACATGCGTCATTAGCACAATGTGGGTTATAAAGTAGTAATATCAACCTTAATGGCGTCACGTTTGTTATTTCGGACCTATCTAGTTGCACTTCAGGGAGCGATTCTTTGTGACAGACCTTGGAGAAGGGGAGGAAACAGAACTTTAACATAGATGTCGAACTTTATTCATCTGAAAGTTTACAAAACAGCCAAGCATCTTAGCACTCATTCAACAAAATTAATTTAGGGGAAGCTGAGTGTCTTCAAAGTTAGCAAAAACGCTAATTGAAGCATTAGCTTCGCTAATAGTGCATTAGCCGAAACCTTAGCTTGCTTTGGTGTTGGTGACGTACACCAGACTTTGCTCTAACTTCAGAGCTCGCTCACTTGGTTTTTAGCTGAGTGCTAGCATGCTAACTGCAGCATGTTAGCATGTCATGACGGTGTCTTCAGTCAGAGGCTTCTTCATATTTGCTGCAAGACTGACTGCTTCCAGTGTCACCATCCACCACAACTCTTTAAGACATTTAATCTACCTTTGGCACAAATAACGTGTTTCTGAATTTAGTTAAATTGAAGTGAATAATAGGTCGTTGTGTGGATTTAAGATTCTGGGTAATGACTAGTAAAAAGCTGTAGGGAGGAGAATAATTGGGTTACAGGAGAAACTTTTGGCGCCGCAGTGTAGAGGTGATGAAGGATCCCTGAAAGAGGGAGTTTCAGGTTGAAGTGATGAAGAGGAAGAGGAGGGGGCTTGAAATATGACCTACGAGGACGATACGTCACAGGTGATTCTGTTGTGTGTGAAAGAAGGAAGAAAAAGGGCACAGTAAAATACTTTGTGTAAAATACTTGACACCACTCGAATGGTGAAAAGTGCTGCCGTAAAACTGACCTCTGAAGTGTTTATAATGTGGAAAATTCTTCCTGCGCTAATCGCACATCTGTAATGTTGAATGCCAGCTGAATGAAAACACGCAGAGCTCGACGAGGCCAAGTGTTTATTGGCCCACAAGTGTGTGTGTGCGTGTGTGTGTGCATGTGGGTTAATTTACCGTTAAACTGAAGGACTCAAACAGTCGCCCACCCGCACAGAAAGCTAATCAGCTACAGAAATCTGCAATGTCTGAAACTGCCATTATCACCGTTGGGCGTGTGTGTGAATGATTGGCATGTTATGAACGCCATGGTGGAGGAAAGTGTGTGTGTGTGTGTGTGTAGCTGTTTTTGTATCCGTCTTTCTGTGTGAGAACAATAAAAGCTTTCAGACGCAGCAGCAGGTGAAACGCTCTGCTGGTTAATTTAAAACTAGTCGTGTTTGGAGAGGAGGAGAATGTCGGCTGCGTTTTTTTATCCTCCTGCTGCCAGGTAACCACAGAGGAGGGTGGTGGCTGCAGATCGAAAAACAAGATGGTGGGAGAGAAACACGGAAAAACAATAACTTACCCGCCGACAGGTGTTCCTCTGGAGCAAATAAACGACCCAGAAAAGTCAATAGTTGGCGTCACTAAGTGGTTTCAGGCCTCCAGTCGCAGACGGCCGCAGGGTGAGCGCTTCACTCTGACAAATTCACAAGAAGTACAACAGCATCCCGACCTAACCCGGGTTCTCCATCAGCTGGATCTGGAGAACCCGGTGCTTTGTGGGAAAAAGTATGGAGGCTCTTTTAGGAACGCATCTCAAAGCTCAGTGTTGGTCTTAAATAAACATAAATGCTGAGATGGATTTAGTGTTGTAAGTTTCTGTTCTGAGATAATCCTATATCCATCCATTGTTTTTTTATTTGAGTCTTGACCTGGATACAAATATTTCTTACTGAACTTATGTCATTAGAGAAATACATATTTTTATAAAATATTCAATTTAAATATTTTCTCTAGCATTAACATTTTTACTATAATGCAGGTGGAGACGAAGTGTTTTAGTAAATTCATTTGAAAGATGGAGTTTTGTGTCTGAGGATGAAGGGTGGGATGGCGGCCTGTAGCGTGTTGGGTGTGTTATGCTGAAGAATAATAGACACAGCTGTTCTGGTGAACATCAAACGGCTCGGTTTTGTTTCTTCATTCAATGGTTCGGTTTATATCTGGGAAACGATACGAACAGAGCCGCTTTCTGAACACACGTTCTTCAGACTAATGTATGTTTTTTTGGCAAGTTGTAAGTGAATGAATGGAAACAAGTGATACTGGAGGGCCGAAGCACAGCTGGATGCATGGAGGAGTGTGCTAATCAGATTTAATCTGAACCAGATGACGGGGCTGCTGGTGGAGCAGCAAACCATGGAGTCACTAATGCAGAAAAAGGTGAACTTTAACTGAAAAGCCTTAAAAAGAGCGAGCTGGTCCAGGGGGGGTTGATATTTAATCCTTCTTGTTAACCTTTTGTTTTATAGTTTATTCGGTTTAATTAATTCATAAATATTGTTCAGGCTTTATGCTGGTAAATTCACTTTGATCTTTAGGTTTTCTATACAGTCTAGAAAAAGTTTGGAAAGGAAGATGATGTGTTCAGACGCAAACGATTTTATTATATTTTTTATTTTTAAAAATTATATAACATTTATATAAATTATATAAAAATACATATGTTATCTTAAAACCAAACGGAATTTTTGAATAGTTAGCTGATTACCTGTTTGTATTTTTTCATATTTAATATATTTATTTAGAATATTATCATTATATAATTTTAGTTTATTTTTTTCTTAAAATAAGAATGTCTGAAAAATTAAACCTGTTAAACCTCTTTTTCTGTATTTAATGATTATTTGTAATTTTATTTCATTAGTGTTATATTTCTCAGTATATTTCTCAGAATCTAAGTCATCTTGAATAAATAAAAATTTCAGGTTTTCTGGAGTCTAGACTTTCGTAGATCAGAGTTTTCACTGAAATCAAGACATTAGATGTGAAAAATATAACTTTAAAATATTTGGATTTCAAGAATGCAGTCAGATTAGACAAGTTAAGATTTTATGAAGCTTAAAATTTAAGATCCAAATTGGTCCAAATGCCTAAAAAGATGTGAAACGGTAAATTAAGGAAAACAGAGAATATAACCCAACTTTTGGTTTTCCAGAAAAGAGATCAATAAATTTGACTCTCCTGGCTTCCCGTCCGTTTCTGCTGCGACTGCTGGGAATTTTCCCACATCTGGATTTGAATCTTGTTGTGAAAGTTGGAGTGTGGAGGGATGAGGGGTCCGTCGGTTACCGCGGGTCACGTGACGGCTTTTGCGAGCCCTGCGTTCCTGTGTGGGTGTGCGTCGCAGGACGGTGACAAACCCCTTTTGTTTCTATGAAGACGTTTTCCTTGGAAGCGACAGTGACAGCTGCAGAGCAACTGACAGGGAGGGGGGCAGTTAAAAAGAAAGAGGGGAGTATTTAGCATATTTGACATGCAGACCACGGGTTGCTGTGTGCAACAGTTGATGGGAAGAGAGCGCAAACTGTTCCTGTGAGTTCAGAGAGAGAAAACTGCAGAAGAAGAAGAGGAGAGAAGCTAGAGAAGAACAACAAAACAAAGAGGTTTAAAGGTTCCCTGTCTGGGCTGCAGGTTGCCATGTCTGTGGGCATCCCCCTTCTGACGTGGGTGTTTTTCTGAGGCACCCTCCTCTCCGCTGGATTGGGTTTCAGCGAAGTCGCAGACGGGAATGCACAAGTGTGTCCCGCGAATATCCCTGCACCGTTTCCACGTCTGCTCTCCACCTCCAGCAGCCGGGAATCCTTTAAAGACGGGCGTAACTCTGGCAATGGAGGCAACGGCAGAATGAAAACACTGAAACTCCGGCCGGACTCAACTTCCTTGGGAGCCGACCGCCAGGACTGTCGCTTCAGGGGGAAAACGGGAGAGCCAGCTTATTACTGATAAGCCTCTTTCTCTGCCGTGTTCGCAGTCCCACCCCCTCTCTCTTTTCTTTGACTCTATCCCTTCACATTGTTTTTTTTTTGGAGCCTCGGAAAGGCGGAGGTGGTTTTCTTCCAGACTTTTAAACGGGGATTACAAATCTGGGAATAATGTAGCCATCTCACATGGCCGGATTCCTGCTCCTCTTCCCTCACGCTGCCAAATCTGCCTTCTGTTGCAATGACTGTTTGATTATCTGCTGCCTGCCTGAAGGAAGCGCTCATCCTGGCTGTTATTGGATATGAACGCATTTTAATTCACCTCATTTTTTATTTTTCTTATTAAATCAGAGGCACGTTGCTGCTCAGCGTGGGATAATCAGCTGCATCACAGCGTTCAGCTAATGTTTTTCTTGTTAATCCTCCTCTGCACATCTTTTCCTCTCTCTCGCAATTTGCCTCTCACTCTCCCTTTTTTATTATTCTGGAGTAAAGGAAATCAGTTTGATTGGAGCACTTCCTGTGTTTTAATACCAGTGCAGGAAGCAGAACAAACGGAGCTGAATTCAAACACAAACAGCAAGAGGGGGAGGGACGCAGAGAGAGAGAGAGAAACGAGGGGGAGAGTAAGAGGAAATAGGGAGATTTTTTTTCTTTTTTAGCAGCTGCAAACCATTTCAGCTGTGTAGAGGGACAGAAAAGAGCGAGGAAAGCTGGGAGCAACCGCGTTTAGTGGAGAAAAAAGGAGAAGCTGCGTGGCAGTCTGGCAACGTGTCCTGGGATTGTTTGCCGGTTCATAGGGGAAAGACTCTTCCTGCAAAGCGAAGCTTGCACCGGAGCTGCAGAGGGGGTTTGTCTGGGACTTTGCCCTCTGGATACGGTCCCACGACTTGCAGCTCTACCACCTATTTTCTCTCTCCAGCCCCTGACGCCCCCTTTCACTCCAGCCTCACCCTCCAGGAGCCTGCCTGCTTTCCATCTACTGTACCAGCTCTCCCCTGCAGCTGCAGACGAAAGAAAAACGTGGAGATAAAAGAACTGACGAGGGATTTCTTGACCTCTTTGTTTGGATTTAGCCGTTTTCGGGGGGGAATGCTGAACTGCAAAAACGATGGAGTTCATTTTCTTTGACGGGAAGAATGAAGAGACACAAATTTCCTCCTGAGGAAAGTTTTGTATAGCAAAAAGACATCTGTTTGTTTCATGGGTTTTTCATGTTGTCCGTTTTTCCTCTTGAAACAAATGTCGTCTTCAGTTCATTCAGAGCACCCCACGCAGCCTTTCTTTTATATAACCAAGAGTGGGTTTTCACACCTTAAAAGGAGAGTTTTGCACTTCTCTGCCTGCCTCTAGCTGCAACTGTTAAAGTTGTCTGAGTCCTCTGCCTCTTTTCCTGTTGTTTGAAGAAAGACGACCAGAAAGGAAGGAAGGAAGGAGCTGGACGGGGAGGAAAAGTGCAGAAGTTGCTCTGCATGTTTTGAGATATGAAGGAGAGGAAAGTGGACTGTTGTTCTGACAGCAAAACAAAGGAACCTTATCGTTCTCCGCTCACAGTGGACCTCAGACATGAGGATGCTGGATGCCGTTTTCCATCCTCCATGTCTTCATCCCTCTGCCTCTCATTCCTACCAGCCTTTAACGTAAACAGTGCAGCTGATTAATATGGTGCCGAGGGGGAGGGATGTCTTACTCGCTCTCTTATTGATGCCACACTGCATCCCTTACTGCACTTTAGATCATAATCACGAGGGAATTTTGGTGAAAACAAAATGGGGAAGCCCCTGAGCCGTCCGGATTGTCTGAGGCAGAGTCCCCGCTGCCTTGGGAAAGGCGATGAGGATGAGGCGTACATAGAGGACTGCTACGTCCCCCAACGATCCATTTATGACACAATGCGGATCAATGAACAGATAGACCAAGGGACCAAACTGTGCCAACCTTCAAGGAGCACCTTAGGCTCTGGCGGAGAAGTAAGGGGAGAAGGAAGTACCTTATCCAGCAACGGCACCATCGGAGCCGACCTTGGAGGTGTTTTTGTCTCCAGAGGTGGAGATAACTCAGGAGGAGTAAAGAAACTAGACGAGAGGGTAATTTTTGATGCCTTAAAGCTGACTGGCGATCTTAAGATAATGTCTCCGCTAGTTGGAAGTTCAGGTTTGCCCCTTGCTCCATCCTCATCCGGAGCTGGGGGAGTGGTTGCCGTGGTCAAGAGGCGACATCAAGGTGGAGACAAGAAGGACAATCCAAACCGACGATCTTGGAAAGCTTTCATGCACCCGAGTTTTCCTGAGTTTGCAGAAAGACTTGAATTCTCTGCTGTTGATGGGGGAGAGAAACGATCATCTGGAGCAGGGCTTCCTCTGTCTCCTCTCCAACAGATTCCCTCTCAACTCCCCCCATCCACTCCCACATCTTCCACACCTTCATTACCTCCTTACACTCCCTCCCCTCTGTCATCCGCACCCCAGACTCCACCCGTCTCCACTCCACCGACTCTGACACCCGCGGTTAGCCCCCAGCAGCATCCTCTCAGCAGGCAGAAGCAGGTTAATCCTTTACTTTTGAAGCAGCAGAAACAGAGTCATGTGGTATCTTCTCCTTTGAAGGAACAGTCGCCTGCTATCAGCCCAATACAAGGCCCCCATCCATCTGGAAAAACACCACAGCACAGCCCCTTAAGGCTTCGACAGACACACGGCAAACGAGAGGAGCACAGACGGACTGCGAGCTCTTCTAAAGCTGGAATCAGACTCATCCCTGAAGAGGCTTTTGAGGCTGTGAAGACCTCAGATTCAGAGAGGGACTCGCCTCTTTTGGATCAGGACCATGGTGATAGTGCTCCTCTCATCCCCCCAAAACCAGTCTTCTGCCCCCCAACCAAAGCACGCACCTGGCCTCGGAGTATAACCACAGGAAAAAGGACTCAGGTTGGCCTGAGATGCAACTTACCCACACTTCCTCCTTTGCCTCCTCTACTGGGTGAGGATAATGCCACAGATGAGGAGTCTCTTTATCTGTTAGACCCCCCATCTCCCTTCCTGAAGGAGGAGGATGGTTTAGCTTACGGAGGCCTTCCTCTGTCACCCTGTATCAGTCATGAAGGAGAGGAAGAGGGGCTGCTTGGATGGGGCGCTCAGGGTGGCGAGCTCCGAGAACGCACCGCGTCCGAACTCAAATTTGAGGAGGACGAGCGTAGGATACTTGAGGAGCTCGAAGAGGAAGGGGAAGATGATTGCAGGAAAACAACTGAGGAGGAAGAGGCCTGGAAAAGAGAAAGGGAGCGAGCTCAAAGAGAGGAAAAAGAGTGGGAGGCAGTTCTGAAACTGGAGAACAGGGAGATAGTTGACCAGTGTTGGGATAGGGAAACACTGGAATCAGAGGGATGGGACTTAACAGGCTCATCCGGACACTGGCCTGTGCTGACGCCCCCTACTGGGTTTGGAGGCCCTGGGGCCCCCAGCGCCTCACCGTGCCCCAGCTCAGGAGCGGAGTCAGACTACCTCTTCTTAGAGCTGGAGAGGCAGTGTCGAGAGGAAGAGGGGGAGGAGGGAGTGGAGATGAGTGTTGACCCGGAGCCTATCTGTGATCCCTACTCTCTGCCTTGTTTAGAGGAAGAGGAGGAGGAGGAGGAGGAGGAGGAAGAAGAAAAGACTTGTGGGACTCTTCCTCTGGATTCAGTTCACTCTACAGACCCTGAAAGTGTTGAATTTGATTCTGTGAAAACTGAAGAAAACTCTGACGCAAATTTGTCTGAGCACATAAAAGAAATCCTAAACTGGAAAGATCATGAACGGGAGCACGGCTTCATAGATGAAGAATGTGACTCTGAATATAATGAGGATAAGACGAAGGTAGAGGAGGAGGACAAAAGTTACCCGACCGACTCTGCTCTTGGTCAACAACTGGAGTCGGACTCCAGTGAGGTCCAAACATCCCAACCGGAAAGAACTGAAATCAGTACCGTTTCTCGGACAGATTGTGGACTTGAAAAGCCTTCACAGACTGAAACCGACCTGGACAGCGGGGCGTCATCTGAGCATGATGGGGAGGATTATGATGAGCCAACTTCCTCTCCATCTCAAAGACCTTTGAACCCATATGCAGAGGAGGAGGAAGAGAGACGAGAAGAAAACACCGATTTGGGAACAGAATGGGCTCAATCTGAGCCATGTTTGGACAGCAACAAGGGAGCTTTCACTGATGCCTCCCTGGAGCCTCCGCTCCTCACTGAATGTACACAGGATGCTGCAACTTCCGGTCAAGAAGCAGCAGTCCTTCCATGTGCAAGCAAACCTTTAACAGAAACAAGTGTTGACCCAGAAGAGGCATCCTTTGTGTCTGAGAATGTAGCCTCAGGATCGTCTGAGCCTGAGCAAGTCCCAGTTTCTGAAACTAGAACAGACGTGATTGTCTGCATCCCTGAGTCAGACTCAGCACCTCCATCTTCATCCCCTCGGCTTAAATCTGACTCCTGTGGTGCAGGTTTGGATGCTGGAGACTCCGAGGCCTTTGTCACCTCAGATAGCTTTGTTTACCTGGCCGTGTCTGTGCCTCTCCAGTGCTCCAGTGACTGTCCCCCCTCTCCAGTGGTGGACTCCTTTCCCCCCAGTCCCATCTCTAAGCCACCTTGCTACCACGACCCAGAAGAGGTGGAGGATGGATCAATCCTTTCTCCTGATAGTTTTGTTTACCTGGCCGCCCCTGAACGGCCCCATCCTGGTCCTTCAGAGGGCGGCTCAGCTTGCGATGACACTCAGGAGCTTGACTTGGACTCGTTCTCTGAGGGGACCCAGTCCGGTGTGGACGGGGTTGAGTTTGTCCTGGGCTCAATGACCGGCGACAGCGACTGGGAGTCGGACAGCTCTGCCCCGGACTTTACCGCCGTTATTTCGAGTGACACCACCTGGGATCAGCTTGAACCAGGATTGCTGCAAAGCCTGTTCTCCCAGACAGAGTTGGGTCAGATAGAAGCATGTGGGCCCCAGGATGAGGGGCCCCAAACAGAGGCTATGCCTTCATCAGAAGCAGATCAGAGCACTGAAGGAGGGAGAGAATCTGAGTGTTTGGACACAGACTCCCATCCTGAGGTAAGTTTTTACTTTTAGTCTGCTCATTATGGTTTTTAGTATTCAGCTGTGTCGGATGCAGATGTGAGAATGTGGAAGCAAAGGATGTCAACTGATGTAGACATGGTGTGGAAAATGTATGGGAGGGGTGCTAAAGTTATAGACGCCATAATTAGCTGGTTGGCTTTCAGTTGAGCTTTAGATTGATGCAACAAGGGTGCTACTTATAGGCCTGCGGGGTTGGTGTGTGTGTGTGTGTGTGTGTGTGTGCGTGTGCGTGTGTGTGCGCATGTGCACTTTAGTCAGAATGGGGGTTAGAGTTAATATGCATTAGGTCTTCAACTGACGATCAATTGATTAGTCAGATAAAAAAAATTGACCCATTCTACAGATTTTTCATTTAACCATTTAAGCCTTTTCATATTATGCTAGAAATACATTAAAAATGCAAATAAATGAAAAAAACAATTTCTTTTTAAAATAAGAGAGGTAATATTTTATTGCCTAAAATACAAGAACATTTATTTAGTAGATCTGAACCAGCTGAAGTTGAAACTGAGCTGTTAAAACTGAGTTTTAGCTAAACCCTATTTACAGACAAAGGTGTTTATCTTAAATGCATTTTTTTACGACTTTGGCTTAATTAATGCTGTCAATATATTGATTTTTTTTTTCAGCAAATTACCTTAAGTATATATGCTCCAGTTAGTCATTAATTGATTAGTAAATTATTTGATGATTTCAATATTTGATTAATTGCAATAATGTGATTAATAATTTCAGCCCTAATATCCATCCACATACTTGTGACTTATTACTTGTTTGTTCCTGTTCATCCAATTTGCAAGGCTTTGCTGTTTCACAGAACACTTTAAAGAAGTTTTGGGCTGACCTTGAGCTTCCTGTCTTGTCTTGGTGTAGGAAAATGTTGCAGGTGGAGGTTTTACAGAGTAAAACTTTGTGTTATTTGGTTTACTGATTTACAGCGTAGGTAAATGAATATAATGCATTCAGTACCCAACCTGCCTATTGTTGTCCCTCCCCTTTTTCCCTGAAGTATGTGAGCTGCAGGTAAAACATATTGTTTGACAGTCTGTCAGATTTGCTTTGCTTGAACTGTGTTTTTCTTGGTCTTTGGGGTTTTTTATGAAAAACATTTGCTGTAGAAAATTTGCAGAGAATTTCTCTTATTTCTTCTGTTGTTGGAAATATTTTCTATGGTTAAGTTTCTCCAACCATGACTGTGGCTTGACCCCATTCTAAAAATGTCCCCAAGACAGATAAATATAATTATTTCTGTATGCTGAGGGCTCAATAGATTCAATCAGTGTTTAATCACATTATATTTTCCATTAGTTGCTCACCTGGACTCTACATTTGTGTCAGAGGGAAGCAGTTATTTTGTTTTTTATTATTAGCTCTGCTGGTTTATCTGCTCTGGCTTCAGTTTAATGCAATCAGGTCTCGGCTCCACCTTTACTGAGGGCTGCAGCGAACATAAATGACCAATTTCTCTCTCAGTGCGTTAGGATATTCTCCGTCTGATCAGGAATGAGTCAATTCCCGGCTGGATAAAGCAGCAGATAAA
This sequence comes from Poecilia latipinna, assembly GCF_001443285.1. NCBI lineage: Eukaryota > Metazoa > Chordata > Actinopteri > Cyprinodontiformes > Poeciliidae > Poecilia > Poecilia latipinna. Next base: position 348,225 of record NW_015112655.1, on the reverse strand, counting down.
TGGCTTGAGGGTTTTGCTTTGGTCTGTTATAGAGCTCATCTTAGAGGCAAAGAAAGCTCTTGATTTACCGACCCGTCTTTGTTCCAGCCCTCACCTTTAGAGAGGAGATACAGCTCAGGACCAAACAAACATAAATCTGGACACAAAGCAGCTGAAAAGAGCTTCATCTGCAGGAGGAGCAGGGATTAGAGGAGAGATGAAGAGCTCAGATTAGAGATGAAGGTCCTCCTCTAAACACCCAGCTGGGTGATTTGGGGGATTTTAAGACGTACGGACGGACGAGTGTCTACTACAGTGTTTCTCCAGATTCATCAACATGGATGAGACATTTAAAACATTCAAGACTTTGTGACATTTAGTTTCCAGGAAAACTTGATCAAGTTCTTTCATTTTTTTTAAAGCATAAAATTAAGTTTTCTGTTCATCTTAGAAACCAACGAAGTAAAAATCACTCAAATCTTTCCCAACCCCAGTTCTTTCCCCTGATTGCAACAGTATTTGATTTGTAACCTGGACCCTTGTATGGAGTCCATCAGAAAACATTCAGCGTTGAATGTTTCCCTCTGTCCTAACTTGACTCCTCCGTCCCTTCCGGTTCCCCTCCCCTCGCCTGGTGGTTTTGTGGCAGAGATAAGGAGGTGAGAAATAAATCCTGCGGCTCTGCATGAGGAGGTTCTGCCTCTGCCAACACCATCTAAACAAACAGCCTGCTAAGTAGTCTGGGGAATATAAACTTAGATCTCGGATAAGAGCGTGCCACAGCTAACACTCACACTGAGGCCGGGATGCTGTTCCATGCTGCTGCAATCCATTTTATCAAATAATCACATAGTTGGTGGTTGAATTTTTTATTGAAAATCTGGACTTTTTTTCACCAATTCTCTTTGGGATCCATAATTCAGAGTGATGCCAGAGCCTCCAGGGCGGCCATCTTGTTTTACAGCTTCTGCAAGTTCATTGTACAAGTAACAGAATCGAAAATATTTTCTGCCATTTCTAATTTCTGTTTAATAAAACAAAAATTGGAATGGAAATTGGATCTGGTATGAAAAATAAAAGTAAGATTTTATGCAAACAACCGAGTCCATTTCAAAGAAAACCACAAACTAAGAAAAATCAAAACAGATCTTGTGGGACAAAATCTGTAGATTTTATTTTTAATTCATGTTGCCCAGTCCTGTGCTTCAGCTTTTTGGGCAAAGCAAAAATATTGACCCAAGCAGGACTCCCTCAGACCGGATAATGTGACGGATTGGGAAACACTGGAACAAGCAGCAGGACTCTGGATTATCATGGATCTCGTTTTAAAGCACAGTTTGTCCACAGACGGAGGGACAGACGGACAGATGGACTGGCTTTCCGTCCCGTCTGATGAAGTGAAGCGTGGGAACATGCAGCACAGCCAGACCAACCGATGGGAGGCGAATCTGAAATGTTTCTGCCTGAAGCAGCTGCAACTCTAAAGTCCTCAAAATGCTTCAGTCTGGACCAATTTAGGCTAATTAACACCATCAGCTGAGATCTGAAGATAATTTAACATTCTTGTCATTCTGTGGTATTTATTGGAGGTTTAAATCTGGTGGCATTTTCCTAGGGATGGGCGATAAATAAATTTGATTGATTAATCAAATTTTGGATTTCTGAAGACTTAATTTTTGAATAGCATAGCTTTGGATAGCATGATTTTATGTTTCCAGAAAAAAACCCAAACACTTTAAAAAAATTACCCCCAAAAATGAGCCGTTTCTAAAACCTTTGGAACATAGTCAAACATCAGCAGGCACTGTGATGTTACCTAGCAACCCCAGCAATGCGCAGCCTGTTACCTAGCAACCCTGCACATTTGGTCAGCTTCTTTCACTGCTGTATTTGCTGTACAATGGCTGCTGGAAAAGATAAGTGCTGTTGACTTGCCCTATTCTTGCTGGTTGTGCAGGAGGTCCCATTGATGCTTTTCAAAGATGTATGGTTGTATAATTGTGCATCTGTTTGCAGCCATTTTCACATGCAAGTGAAAACATTGAGTTTGGGGGGCGTGGTCAGCATCAACTTATTTGGATTTAAAATGACAAAGGCCCTAAAACATATCTAAAATTTCAATAGCTAAGAATGATTTTGTACAAAAAATGTAATGAACATGTTTTGTATAGGCCATAGAAATATCCAAACATGTTAAAGGAAGCATCATAGTCACCTTTAGACAAACATTATCGCAGCCTGACCCTAATATTTTGTTCTACAATTCACAGAAGGGATAATTGAAATAATTTATTTTTTTGAAAAGAAAACCTGAAAAGATAGATTGAAATTGGATCTGGTATGAAAAATATCTAAGATTTTATTTTACATTCTCTGCTTTTAACGCTTAGAGCATCACAAACAGGAGCTGCAGGTCGGCGGCTCAAACGTTGGTTTTGATTGATGTGGTAATTCTGGTTCTGAGAGATCCGCCTCCGGGATGAAAACTGGGAAAAGATGGAGGCAAGCAGGAGATGAAAGCAAAATGATGCAGCAGGTAGTTTAGTTTTTCTTTTATTGGCACTTTATTTGTCTAAAAATGCTTTTAATGAAAAAACCAGAACATCCTCTTAGAGAAGAGAAGGTATTCAGGTAGATGAACCACACTGGAGAAAATCCAACCTCAGAGGAGGGAAACAAAATCTGGTCGGACACCAGATGTAAAGGAAGGTTCCAGCCAACTGGCTTTGAATGCAGCTCATATTTGCATGAGATTTGTATCTGTTTGTTGATGTCAGGCGTCGCTTTCAAATGGGATTTATTAAACCATTAACCCCTTCCATCCCAGACAGAGAGAGAGACAAAGCCTCACTAGCAACAAAGTCAAAGTTTTCCCAGCCTGCGGTTAGTTTAGAAGTCTTTTCCTTCCTCGATCCAGGAAAGAGAGGACGGAGTGAAGGATGAGAGTGGAAAGAGAGGAAGAGGACGAGGCAGCAGGAGGAGGAGGAGGAGTGTGGTGTAGGCAGAGCCGTTTCTGGCTGCCATGTTGCTGGCAGGAGAAACACTTCAGCCTCGCTGCAGAAAAATTCACTTTTCCTTCTGGTCTGAAGCTTGTTGCTCAGAAACGAGCGCAGATCTCAGAGAGGCAAATCATAAAAAGCATGTTTAGTTTGACTTCTTCAGTGATTTTTCTCTTTAGACGTGTATTTCATGTCAGATATTCATCCAGAGTGCTTCTTCAGATGGTTCATTTTTTGCTTTTTATTGCATCTGGTGCAAAACCTGGATGTTTTCCCCTCGTCTTGCCTGATTTAAGTTGTATTATCCAAATACCTTCAAACAGATATTTGGTAGCAGTCCATCTTGCAACAAATGTGAGGCGGCCTCTGACTGAAGACTGTTGCTTCTGAAGTCTTATGACCAGAATGACATGTTAACAGCTAAACTTTGAGGTAGCAAAGACGATATTCCACAGTAACTCGTCCTGGATGAAACCATCAGTTGTTAGCTAGCACTGCTAATCCTCCTCATTTGCTTTTGCCGTTTCTCTTTAAATCTGCCTGGCCGAATGATTAAACAGCTGAGCAGCGAGTCGTTGAAGTAGGAGATAAGATGCGTATAACACTCTGGTTGGCTCCTTTTTTGGGCTTGATGCCCGTTATGATAGATGAAAGCGATGGTTTGAACTTCCTCCTCCTCTGTTTTCACCTCCTCTGGGATTTGGGGTCGTAGTTCAGGTATTATTTGAGCCTTTGAGATGTTAATCAGCTGCTCCCAGATCTGCAAACATCAAATCCAAAGTGAAATATAAATGGAATAGTTGATAGATAAAATCGTTTTCATGCTTCTGCACAACAGTATGCTTCTTTCGAAATCTGAAAAAGTCAGAAAATATGTATTTATTTAATACATATTAATTCTCTACCCTGGGTTTAAATACTGAGATTTGATATGTGGAGTGTTTGGGAAAAGCTTTTAAATCAGCTTGTTGTCGTAACATCAGCTGCATTTTTTTTTTTTTTTAGCTCGTAAACAGTTGCAAAAACATCTGGTCTGATGACCAATCATGGCCTCCACTGCTGCAGTAACCTGATAACTCGGCTGCATGGTGATTATTTAAAAATGTTAAGGATTTTCTGTGTGATCACTTTCACACAGTAAACCTGATTAGTGTTTTCATTCTGTGGATCTAGAAAGTGTTCACGCCCCCTGTCAGGATAAGGTTTTTGTGATTTTAAGGGGAAATATGAAATGTAAAAACGGTGCGTTGGGCTGAAATAAACCATGTTTGGAGCCTCTTTGCTGTCCGTTTCAGCATTCTGGCTTCTTTAGTGGGAATCCATCTGTCTGAGACGACATCTCTGCCACTTCCTGGCTCATAATTTCACGCATCTTGAATTTATAAAAGTAAATTTGCTTAATGGAAACATGGCAATTTCAAAAAGTCTCCAGTCTCTTTTAAACGTTTTTTGCACCAGGATGAGGTGGTTTTTCAACTGTACTGGAATTTGTATATTTCGGAAAACTCCAAAGGAAACGCTTGAATATGAATACATCTCATGTAATTGTCTCACTGCCATGTTTTTCAGTGACTTATCATGTCAACAAACATATTCATGTCTGATTTTAATTAAATTTTTTATTTAATAGAAACATCACCATTGTGAAATTGTTTTTTTATTTTGACATTTCCAGAATATTTCAGAATAAAAGCTTTGCACACATTTGTAATGGAAATGGAGCTTAATGGAAACGGTTGCAGTTGCGGTTTTTGATATGGGCAGTTGCCCAGGGTGGCATTGGAAAGGGGCGAGATGCTGAAGAACTATAACTTACATCTTATCTGTCTGAACAACTTTGGTACTACTTAGTGAGAAATGGTCAATAAAGATTTAGAGTGTGCAAATTTATGCACCAGGATTATTGCAGATTTTTTTGCCTTTATTCTTAAAGATTTTATTCATGAAGTCATACAGGACTTCACTTAAAAAGGGAAAATAATTTTATAATTTGTTTTTACGTCACGTTGAGGAGTTTTTGTTTTTCGTCTGCAAGGGTGTTTCATATCTCGTTTTGTCCACAGATTCAGGCATGAATCAGAAATTATTTTAAAAAGGCATCTAGACAGTAAAAAACATGAAGGAAAAAAAGGTTGCACCTGTTTGGCAAACAGGAGACGCTCCACCAGCTGGTCTCTCAGTCAGTTTTACTGGTTTTTAGCCTCATTTCAGAACTGGAAACGGTGCTGGCTTGCGGTCCAGAAACTGGTTGAGTCAAAGAGCAGTGGAGAGGGAAGAAAATGAAGGGATGGCCGGATGGAGAAAGGAAGTGGAAAAAGGTGGAGCGATGAGTAACGAAGTGAGGAAGAGGATGACGGTGAAGTGAGCTCAGCTCGGAGCTGCGTGGTTTCTGCTGGCAGAGGTGGGAAGAATGACAAGTATGTGGGACTTTTTCCAGAGCTGTGGTTTACTCAAACACTCCGAAGTGGCGGCGCAGAGAAAAACCAGAGCTTGAGTAAAAAAAATAAAATGGCGTTTCTATACATCTATACATATGACGATGACCTGCAGGAGGGCTTGATTTGTTTTCCCTCTGCGTTGCGCCGTATCTTAGACACACACACGTCAGGATAGGGCGGAGGGTGGAGGGGTCACGGCTGCAGCCATTGTTGTTCTGGCCGACAAACTTCCTGTTGCAGGCAGCTGTGACGCCCAACGCCACCATCCAGGGACAAAAACACACAAAAGCTGCTCATTCTCGCTCCGTCCTGCACACATTCATACCTGTGGAGCTTTTTACCCCAAACCTGGCATGAAGGCTGCAGCTGTGTTTTAGTTAAGCCAGATGAGCCGAGGTGTGAACTGATTATGACCTTCTGTGAGGAATCAGGAACACTCAACAACTTCCAGAGCGTCTGCACAGGGCCGGCCCAAAGCATAATGCGAGTTAAGTGGCTGCTTAGGGCCCCCACACCACCAGGGGGCCCCCAAGAGCACCAATGATTAAAATCTATTAAAATGTTTAAAATATTAAATAGCTAGATGTAAAAACAATTAGTTGATTTTATAGATGTTGCACAAATAATATTGTCCTGTTTTCTGCTTCACCTAAGCAAAAACACAAAATCTTACCAAGGTTTTCTGATCCTGTGCAAATATCTTAGCACACTTGAAATAAGACAAAACTAACTCATAAGTAGCTTTTCAGCAAATATAGGGGCTTATTTTAAGTCAATACTTCCTTAATATTGATGAAAAAGTTCTACATCTTTTGATTTCCATCTGTTTTCCATAATTGAATCCACATTTTCAGAATCTGTAAATAACTCAAAACTCCCAGATTAAACTTGATCATGATTTCCAAAACGTCATCGCCTCATTAGGATGAACTGAGAAAATGACAATAAGTGGGTTAAGAGACTAATATTTCCACCTATTTCATGTTAGGTGGTCTGAATGTTTGCTAAATGAGCTAAGTTCCTGAAAAAGGTGGAGAAACATTGTTTTAATGGAAAAAGAGAGCTGATGACTATTAGCACCACCTTTTCTTGCTCCTAATGACTCTGATGCTGCCAAGTATTTCCTTTTCAATATTTTAGACTTCCTTTACGGAAAAATCTGCAAATTGGTGGATTTTGGAGTCGCATTCCTCAGAAAAATGAGCGAATAATGAACTGCGAATAGTCGGGGACCCGGCATATTATTTATGGGTTCATCTGGTTCAGATTTGATTATAGTACAAGTCTAGACAATAAAATGGAATTAAAAAACACTAAAGCTAATTGTGGTCGGCTGCAAAGCCTGCACATCAACACCAGACTAGTTGGAACCAAACCTGCATCTAAACGTTTCCCTTTTACTGGGGAAAGTAAAAGGACTTAAATGTCCTAAAGCATCTTAAAAACGCTTTAAAAACGGCGGTTCTGTCTTTTCTTCCCTGTGTCTGCTGGGTGTCGTCTCTTCAGCTGCTCATCGCGGCTCCTTAAGCTTCACCACTTTGGCTTCAGAAAACATCTGAGAAATGTTCATAACCGCCTCCTGTCAGAGTGAAGAGGAGGGTTTTTCTGCCATGCCCGTTTTAAAACGACAAAGACCTGCTGCCAAGCTCAGCTGACCTGATGGTTTTTCTTCTCATAAGATCGACTTTTTGCTTTTTTCTTTTATTTTTTCTTGCAATATATTATATTTATGATTTGAAAACATGGAAAATGATCCAAAACAATCTTTGGTTTTTAATATACCCATATATCCATCATGTGATGACTTCCTGAAGGCAGAGTTTTTAAAGAGACAGGCGTTACATTACATAGTCAATTTTCTTTAAGTCATATTTGATATTACAACATTTTTATAACAACTGAAGGTAACATAGTTACTTGATTGAGCTTTAAAATGGCACCATGTGGCTGGAAAGTACGTAATAATTTCTCTTTAATTACATAGCAAATAAGAAAAGCACAAAGTCTTTATTACCAGAAATTAAGCCAAACCATAATGAAGTAATAATCAGTTTTCTGACTGGACTTCTCCTCTGTGTTGTTCAGATATTTTTCTGCTGCATCATGCGAGGCTGTTTGGGGTTTGGCTGCTGCAGCGCCGCATATCACCACCATCTCTGTGGGTTTGCTTTAAATGTCAGGATTTCAGCAGCGTTCGGACCCCCCAGTCCGTCCCTTCACTGCAGCGGACCCCCACTCTGTGGGAATTAGTCCCAGATCCAGCCAGACTGGCGGGAAAATCCTCCTGTGGTGATGCGGCGTTCCTGCTGGTCAGCTGTTTGACACAACAGGGTGAAGTTATGGATTTAGCGAATTATTGAGAATGAAAAGGATGGAAGGATCCAGCAGAACAAGTTTTACATCAGATGTTGACTACAGGAACAAACACTTAATATTAATAATTAGACTGATTGTTGATTTAAAGTTTAGACTCTAAAAAGGCTGTTTGCTGAAAAATAATGAAGCCAAAACTGTGCAGTATATATATATATATAAATTTAGCTTTTAATATAAAAACAAGCCTTTCCTGTAAATATGTTCTATTAGACTTTAAAATGTTAAGTCATAAAGTTATTTATATTATTTGTTTCTTTGCATCTTTTAATGCATTTCTAATATTGCATAAAAAAGCTGAAGTGGTAAAAAGAAAAATATTGGAACATGCTAAATGTTTTTATCTGATTAATGTTCAGAATAATCAGTTGTCAAAATAATCGTCAGTTGCAGCTTATCAATAATAAAAAAATCTTAAAATAGACACAAACCAATTAAAGATATTATGTCCCAAAGCAAGTTTTTGCCAGGTTGAGTTTTAAATTTTTTGAGAAATGAAAATGATCATATTTAACTCCAGCCTGGATTTAGATATTCACTTTTCTCTTTTTATCTAAAAAATATCTTTGATATGTTTGTTTTGCTGCAGTTAACTAAGAATTCAGGATGTTTATTTTGACCCGGTTTTAGTCTAACAGGCACTTTTCCAATTTAAAGTTGTAAAAGTGGCGTCTCACATGGCTCTCTGGGCTGTTTTGAGCTAACTGGTGTTTAGTGTCCAGCAGACGTATTTCTAGACAAAACGTTCTGATTGGTGGAAAACACTGCAACCAAGTCAGAAATGACTTTTCTTTCTGAAATATTCTGGTATTCTGGAAATGATGCTTACCAATTTGTGGTAATTTCCGCAACATTTAACCATTAAAATCCAAGAAAATTATGAAAAATTTTACAACATTGCAACATCTTCTTGCTTGTTTTACCTTAAACAAGGCGGGTGAGGTGCAGATTTGCTCGTTGCGTGGCTGTAGGTGGAATATTTGTGTCGGGGAGACGAGCTTTGTCTGGTCGTATTTGGTTTCAGTTTTACTACAGCAGAGGAGACGGGTTGGCTGCTGCTGGGTGTTTCCCAGCCAGCCCAGTGAAGTCTGGTTGTCTTTAGTGTCTGACGGCTGCTCCCATTGTCATCCCAACATGGCTCCGAGACTTATCTGTATGTGTGTGTGAGTAATGTGTCCAGACAGGCGACGGTGTGTGTGTGTGTGTGTGTGTGTGTGTGTGTGTGTGTGTGTGTGTGTGTGTGTGTGTACTTTAAAAACGTCTGTGATGAAGTGCAGAGGGAGTGTGTGTGTGCCGAGTCAGCCTTTTCCAGCCAGCTACTCACTCATCCTGAAGTCTAATCCCCTTAATCCACCTCCCATCCCATTTTTTTTTTAAATTCCTCCTCCCTCGTTGTTCCAGTTCCCTTCCTGTCTCCCAGTATTCACACTTCCTCAGATCCAGTTGCTTCTAAATGTGGCTACATATTGTTGTCATGCAGACAAACGTACGCTTCATTACTGAACCTTGTTTATAATACTTCTTTATTAAATTGTCAAATATTGGTTCAGTTAACGTTTTGAGATTCGTTGACCTAAAGCAACAAAAGATTTTTTGTATTATAATCTACTACAAAATAAAAGCATGTGTCAGTTTTCCAGCTCTTATTTGGACAGGAATCCCGAAATTATCTCAATATTTAAAATGGTACTTGTCTGATTTATTACTAAACTGTCTCTGGTTGATAAATCGCCTGAACCTGACTGCAGTTCCTTGTAGTCAGAATCAAACAGGAAATTGACGTTGAACCTGTGTGGAATTGGACTGAATCGACCCAAACTGGATCAGTTTCTTTTGCGATCATGTTTGCTGTAAATGTGATACTGTTTTTTTTTTTTTTTTTTTTTTTTTTTGCATTAAACTGGAGATCATTTCAATACAGTTTTTATAATTTCAATCCAGTTCCTATAATTTTGCAGCACTCAGTCTCTGTGAAGGACTGTGATAATTGAGACTCGTCATCAGCGTCAATTTATCAATAATTATTGATTAGTTTCTCTGTTTTAAGTATCTAAAATACTGCCAAGCTGGTGTCATGTCTTTCCTATTTTATTCTCTCCATTCTGTTGTTTTTAATTTTTACCGAATTGGCGAAACTTGAAACTGCTGCTGTGCAAGTTACTCAGCAAGTTGTTGCTAGGTAACCACAGGCTGGGGAAACTTGAAGGTTGTTGCTAGGCAACCAAAGAGTGATCCCACTAACCTAGCGTAGCGGCTAAAGTCTTTCCTCTGCCTAAATCTCAAGAGAATGCCGGGAATATCCAGTGCCTATTCTATATCTGGAATGTTGAATATTCTGTCAGATGTATTATTCCATTGATATTGATCTATAATATCTATTACGATATTTAATTTATTGTTGATTTATTGTCCAGCTGTGGTGGTGACATACATATAAAGATGTGTGTCGTCTGCATATGGTATAATTGGAGCTAAAGGAAGCATGTCGACTTTAAATTAAAGGAACTTTGAGGAACTTGACCTTACGTCTTTGTTCACTTAGATTTATAGTTGAGAAAATCTGAACTGTTTGGAAAAACTTTGGTTTAGAAGGGTGAAGAAAAAAAGCAGCATGGTAAAAAAGAAAAATGAAGGTATATTTTTGGAGTTGCTTCCTGTCAGTTGATGTTTCCTCACTTTCCTGTCAGGCTGTGGAGCGTGTGCAGGTGGACGGCATCCAGCCGAAGCTGCAGCACGTCAACGCCGTTGGTCAAGGCCTGATCCAGAGCGCCGCCAAGCACACCGACACGCAGGCGCTGGAGCACGACCTGGAGACCACCAACCTGCGCTGGAACTCGCTCAACAAGCGGGTACGGCTCAGAAAACGCCACCAAAAAACAGTTAAAGCCCTCAGCTTTACAAAAACAGGCTGGTTTATTCAACTGTAACATGAGCTTTGATTCCTGAGTTTTAATCTAATTTGATGTTTTAAATTTAATATATTGCAAATTAAATAGAATGGAAAAAGTTTCACCAAATCCGTTGTGAATAAAATCCTTTTAAAATGATTTAATTAGTTAAAATAAGAAGCATTTATGAAATATCAGTTTAACTATTTTTTTATACGATACACCTTCATATTTAAGTTTCTGTATATTTTTCACATTTACACAAAACTTTATTTGCAAATTTTCCTTTTTTTTTATTATCTTTGATTGAGTTCATGGTATTAAAAATAAATCCTGTGCCTGTGTGTTTTGTTTGAATAATAATATTTTTTATTTGTTGGCCTCAGGTTGCAGAACGTATCGCCCAGCTGCAAGAGGCCCTGTTGCATTGTGGGAAGTTTCAGGATGCGCTGGAGCCTCTGCTCAGCTGGCTGAGTGACACGGAGGAGCTGGTAGCCAATCAGAGGCCTCCGTCTGCCGAATACCGCGTCGTGAAGGCTCAGATCCAGGAGCAAAAGGTAAAACAAGTCAATAAACTTATAAAAAATCTGTTTTTATTAAGTTATATCTATTTTTCTGTGTAGATCATTATAAAAACAACGTCTGCCAGTCCAGAGACACATTTTTCCTTGTTTAGCCTCACATATTTCCTGTGTTTGTGCTCATGTGAGCCAGTTAGAGATCAATCACGTCTGTTTACCTCTGTGACGTAAAGAGTTTCGCCGTTCAGATAAGAGAGAGAGAGTAAACAGAGAGAGCAGCTGCTGGAAGGAAACAACAGTCATGCTGTTTAAATACAGCAACGCTGGCGACTTCAAGAGAATCTGTAGGAAATCTGTGGTGGAAGATATGAGCTGTTTTCAGGCTGCACAACAAAAAGTGTTGAGACAAAGGAAGATATTCACAGTACATTTGAAATAAGACAAACTTACAAGTAACTTTTCAGCAAGATATACGAGATTATTTTAAGTCAATAATTGTTTAATATTGATTAAAAATATACTTTTGTTCCAATGGCAGATCATTTCACTTATGACGAGACATTTTTCCCTGTTATAACTGAAATAAAGTTTTGTGTTTTTGCAGTGTAAAACAGAAGTTTTAGTTTTTAGGTTTGGTTTATTATTGGAAAAGAAACATTGATCCAGACATATTTAAGCTTCTTATGATCTCATCCATAAACCAAATCAACAGCAAAAATGTTTCATTGTTGCCAAGTTTTATGGCTCAAAGTTTAAGTAGCAGCTGACAGAGATCTGGGGAATGTTAGAAACCGCTGGGTGAGTTTCACCTTCTCAAAACGGATTTCAGGTTTAAAATGTTTCCACTTCCTGTCCTGCAGCTGCTGCAGAGATTGTTAGACGACCGCAGGCTGACGGTGGAGATGATCCGCGCGGAAGGAGCCAGGATCGCAGCCACGGCGGATTCTCAGGACCGGGAGAAGATCCAGGTCCAGCTGCAGCATCTGTCGGAGCGATGGTCGGACCTGCTGGACAAGGCCGGCGGCAGGTAAACCCCCCACCGCACCGAGCAGATCCGGTTCCACCAGAACATTTGATCCGGTCGTTTTCAGTCACTCATCACTAAGGAATCTTATTTAGTCCTGGGAAAGAGACATCGGATATTTTCACTGCAGTTTAAAGAATTGGTTAGGGCTGGAATGATTAATCGGATTAATTGTAATTAATCAAAAAAAATTGTCAACTAATTTAGTAATCGATTAATTAACTGGAGCATGAAGACTCAATAAAGGCCAATTACTGAAAGAACAACATATTGAGAGCAGTAATGAAGCCAAAACTATTCAAAAACATTTATGCATTTTGAATTTATGATTAAAAAAAACAACCTTTGTCTACAAGTATTTTATGACCAAAACTCCTCAAGTTTTAGCTTCACCTGGTTCAAATTTATTAAAGGAATGATATTTTACTGCTTTTTCAGCTGTACAGTTTTTTCTTATTTAAAAGAGCAATTTAATTATTTGCTTATCTGCATCTTTTAATGTTTCCCTTATAGAATTAAAATGTCTTAAGTGGTTTTTCTGTAAATATGTTCAACCCAGATCTCCTCAAGTGAGTTTAAGCTTCACTCCATTCAAATTCTGAAAAAAAAGTCTATTTGGCACCTTTTCCTATCTAATCATCAATAATGCAGAAATCAACAAATTAATCTGTAACTGATCAAGCATTATGCTGTTACATTTTAGGCAATAAAATGTCCAACCTCCTATTTATAAATGAAAATGAATTGTTTATTTACATCTTTTGATGCGTTTCTAAAATTGCATTGAAAAAAGACTTAAGTAGTTAAACTAAAAATGCCTATTGTTATTGGATTAATTGATTAATCATACAAATAGTTGATAATAACAGCACTGGATGCACGTCGACATCATCGTATCTTCTGCTTATATCCTGTTATGTTCTGTTCTTATGGAAAAATGTTTGGTCCCAGCTGGTTCCTGTGGTGTAAATGTAATTTATATTTGATACAACACTGAAACCACAACAAAGAGAGTCATCAGAAAGCTCAATCTCATTTCACAATGATGCTTTGTACCATGTTGGAGAGCATGAAACATGATTAAACTGTCCGCTGCAAGCTTTTCTTCGCGCTCACAAACTCATACACACGAGATAATATTTCAGCTGTTAGTAAAACTGATTTGTGTCTGACAAATCCGTTTAGAAGAAGCTTTAGATGGACTTGTATCTAATAAAAACTTCATGAATATTTAATAAAATGGGCTTACATGACAAGAAATAAGCCTGCAAAAGCAATAAAATACGAATAAAACTCCCAATTTTCTGTCCGATCTCAGGCAGCGGCAGCTGGAGGAGCTGCAGGTTCTGGCTCTGCAGTTCCACGAAGCGCTGGAGCCGCTGGGAGAGTGGCTGAGCGCCACCGAGAGACGCCTGAGCTCCGCCGAGCCCATGGGAACCCAAACGGCCAAGATCACCCAGCAGATCGTCAAGCACAAGGTACCGTCTGCCGACAGAACCGGCGCCGGGTCAGAAGCCTGGAGACGAGAGACTCAGTAGATCAGAGAGAAGAACCAGCAAACCGTCATGCTGGCTTTCTTAGAGAATTAATACAAAGATAAATGATTAATTGTGACTGATCAAAAATCAAAACTGTCAACTAATTTAGTATTCAGTCGTAGCTGGATTATACAGACTTAAAAAAAAGGCCATTTGCTGAACAAAACACCATATTCAGAGCAGCAGGTAAGACAAAACAAAAAATAAACACATTTTCCACTTAAGTCTGTGAATTTGTTTTAGTCAAAACTCCTGAAGTGGGAGTGTGACTTCACCCAGTTCAGATTTAGTAAATTAATGCATTTTCCTAAAAACACAATACTTTTGTGCAAAAATAGCTTGAAAAGCGTAAAAAAACAACACACACACCCAACATCCATGTTATTCCAGTTCATCATCTTTTAATGTTTGTGTTGTTCTTATTTATAGTTTCTCATCTGCATGCTCTTATTTTGTGTTTTCATCCATCTGTTTTCTGTTGTTTTCATTTCCTTTCTCATTTCTCCTCATATAAAACACACTCACACACACACTCACACACACACACACTTCCCAGGCGCTCCAGGAGGACGTTTCCTCCAGAGAGGCTGAGGTTGACCACCTCGAGTCCCTCAGCCAGTCTCTGTCCCCGCTCAGCTGCGCGGCCGATCGTGATTGGCTGCGTGAGCGCGTGGGGGCGGTGCGGTCGGGTCACTCGGAGCTCGCCGATTGGTGCGCTGGGCGGGCGGCGCTGCTGGATCAGGCGCTGGCCAACGCGAGGCTGTTTGGTGAGGAGGAGGTGGAGGTGCTGAACTGGCTGGCGGAGGTGGCTCAGAGACTGGGTCAGGTCTCGGTGCAGAGCTACCAGCCCCAGCTGCTGGCCGAGCAGCACAAACACACACTGGTACGACTCAACACTGAAAAAACTAAACCTCACCAAGTGTCTTTGGTCAAGTTGTTGGTACAAATACCCTAGTGCCCTTGAAATATGACAAAACTAACGTACTAGTTTATGAAAAAGTAAATAAAAAAGTGAGATAATTTGCCATTGAAACAAGACATTCTAAGCTACAGAATGAATTAGGTTAATATTACTGAGGATGGTAGCGTAATCCAACTTTATGATAGCATTTAAGTTAATTATTAGCTCATTTTTAGCTTTTTTGTCAAAAGCTACATTTGTCTTACTTGTTACTGACTTACATTTTAGTGTAAAGCAATATAACAATAGCATTTAAGCTAGCATTAGGTTTGTAGCTGACTGACTTGAAAACCAAAATTAGCTTTAGATTTACTGTTAGCCGTCATGGTAGTGTATAGCTAACATAATAAAGATAGCATTTAAGCTAACTTTAATTTGTTAAATTTTATTTTTCAGTCACTAAAGTTTATTTACTGAATGGATTAGGTTAATGTTACTCACTCGGCATGTTAGTGTGAGCCAACGTAATGATCGCATTAAAGCTAACATGAGCTTTTTAGCTAATTTTGACCTAAAAAGTAAAGAAATGTCTTGTTCAATTGTCAGATTATTTCACCTACAATTATTACTTTTTCATCAATATTAAGGAATTATTTACTTTAAAAAACGCTCCTATATCATGCTAAAAAGTTAATCTCAGGTTAGTTTGGTCTTATTTCCAGTGTACTAATATTTTTTAACTAGAAACTAAACCAAAATGACTTTGTAAGGTTTTATGTTTTTGAAGTAAAGGATATAAAAAGCAGCTTTTGTCTTTTTTTCTTTTAGAGAAACAGCAGAAATGTAAAGCATAAATGAAGCCGCTTTCTGTTGTTTTTCTTCATCTTCAGGCTCTTAATGAGGAAATCCTGAGCAGGAAGAAAACTGTGGATCAGGCCATCAAAAACGGACAAGCTTTGCTCAAGCAGACCACAGGTGAGCTGCTTTTCAGTGTCCTGCATATTCCACAGGATTCATACGGATTCTTAAAAATGGAAAGTGCTTGATCTCTGTATAACGTCCTTAAAAGTCATTATTAATATTTTAGTTTAACGTATCCCTACTTAAATAGAAGATCATCATACGACATTAGCAACAATAATAAATATCAGGAAATAGTGAATTGAAACTGACTTTTAGTTCATTTGTATTGTAATAGTGGAAAACTTGCCTTGAAAACTCTTGAAAAGTGCTTGAATTTCACTGGTTCCTTGACGGGTCGCTCTGCGTTTCCCTCCCAGGTGAAGAAGTGCTGCTGATCCAGGAGAAGCTGGACGGGATCAAGTCCCGCTACGCCGAGATGACGGCCGGCAGCAGCAAGGCGCTCCGCACGCTGGAGCAGGCCCTGCAGCTGTCCACGCGCTTCGCCGCGGCCCACGACGACCTCAACCAATGGCTGGACGGCGTGGAGGCGGAGCTTAGCAACATGGAGCCGGATGCCTCGCCTGCCTACCAGGAGAGACAGAAGGTGGGGGGAGTTGTCGTTTGTTTTTATTGAAACAAAAACAATCCTCTTCATGAGACTTTCTTAGGAAAACGGTGTCTTCAGTCAGAGGCTTCTTCAAATTCACTGTGATACAGACTGCTGCAGGAAATCTTTCCTGCCATCACCATCTACAATAACTCTGATTAATTTGAATTAATATGAGTTACACCATTTAATTTTCCTTTGGGATTTATAAAGTATTTTTGAGTTTGAAAGTTTGTGTTCAATTGTAAACGTTTATTTTTAAATCCGGTTTCAGATTTTATTTAGAGGCATAAAGGTCAGTTTAAACACATTTAACCACAGTTTTAAAAGTCATTCATATTTGCTTTAATGAGTCGTTGCTTTCTGTCTGTAACGGTTCCAGCATCAGCCCACCCATAGCCGAGTTTCCATAGAAATGCTCTTTATTCTTGGACCTCAGCAACATGTTTTGAAAGGATTTCTGTTTATGTAATCCGTTTCCTGTCTCCAGGTTTTGCCAGTTTGAGACGATATTTTCATGATGTGACATTTAAAGTGTTTTTAAAAAGATAAATGAGAGCAGCTGGATGTCTGACGCTTTCAGACGCATTCAGCTTCATGTTGCTGTGGTTTTATTTTTGGTTATTTTGCTGCAGGAGCTGAAGAAAGTGTCGGCTGAGAAGCGCCTGGTTCTGGACACGGTGAACGAGGTGGGCAACGCCCTGCTGGATCTGGTGCCGTGGCGCGCCCGCGAAGGCCTGGACCGGCTCGTCGCCGACGCCAACCAGCGGTACCGACACGCCGATGAAACCATCACTCAGCGTGTGCAGCTGGTGCAAGCTGCCATCCAGAGGTCGCAGCAGGTACTGCAGGAAGCATCCAGTTACTGAGAAATCTGTTTGTGCTAATGTTTTTAAATCACTGTGAATTATGGATGCAGTTAAACTTAGTTCCAGCCAGAGGAGGGAAGACTGCTGAAGTAGTGATACTCTAACTTGAGTGTAACTTTTGGGTAATCTGCCGTCCTCTGACTTCATTCATCGATAACTGAACTCTTTGGCTCAGTATGAGGAGGCGGTGGACGCAGAGCTGGCCTGGGTCGGGGAGACGGAGCGGAAGTTGACGTCTCTGGGCCCCCTGAGTCTGGAGCCGGACGTGACCGTGGCTCAGCTGCAGGTGCAGAGGGCCTTCAACATCGACATCATCCGACACAAAGACACCGTCGACCAACTGCTCAGCGTCCGAGACGAAGTGCTGGAAGCCTGCAGCGACGCGCAGAAGGACGCTCTGATGGTACGTCGCCAGCCTCTCACTACAGAGACGAGCATGAATCAACTAATCACACGAGTTATTAACATGAGCTCCATAATTTCCAGTGTGATCATTAATATACTTTGAAGGGTAACTTTGTTTACAGAAACTTCAATAATCCATTCTATCTAGTGTTTCGATTGTGTGGTTTTTATTTTGTTTTTATTTGTTTTTTGTTCTGTTTTATTTTTGATATTTAAAATCCAGTGTGTTCTGTAAAAACCTCAAGTTTTAGTCTTTGACAGGCCAAACTTGCATTTAGAGCTGAAGCGATTAATCATATTAAGGATGATTAGTCTTAGTGATAAAATCAGCTAATTTAGTAATTGGTTAACTGTTAACTGGAGACTCAAAAAAGGCCACTTGCTGAAAATACCCAACATATTCAGAGCAGTAATTAAGCCAAACTCTACAAAACATAAACATTTAACAATTAAGATAAAACACTTTTGTCTGTAAATATATTTTACCCAAAAATATATTATCTGTAGTAAATGAGGCAGAGTGTGTGATGTAACGCGTTAACTCCTCCCGCAGGTGAAGACGGATTCTCTGAGCTCGCGTTACGACACGGTGAGCCAGAGCCACAGCGAGCGGTTCTCGGCTCTGGAGCAGGCTCAGGTTCTGGTGGCTCGGTTCTGGGAGACCTACGAGGAACTGGAGCCGTGGCTGGGCGAGACCGAAGCCCTCATCACTCAGCTTCCGCCTCCAGCGATCGACACAGACGCTCTGCGGCTGCAGCAGGACCAGATGAGGGTAGGACATGTTGAACGGTGTTATCTTGTTTTTTTTTTAATCTTCTTTTATTTGGAAAAATACACAATAAAAAAACATGCAATTTATTTATCCAGTTATTGAAAAACAGATTTGAATTAAGTGGTCTGGTGGAGATTATATCACGGGGAGTTTAGAAGAAATGGGACAAAGATGAACAATCTTCATCACAGATGAAATTATATAAAGTTTTGAGAACGTTTTGCTTTTCTCAGACTATTTTTATTTCTCAAAGCTCTTTACTGCCCCCTTGTGGGTAAATAAGGAAAAGGCGAATAACTTCTTTGAGACAGAGTTTTTAAAGCATACATCATTCTTGTTGGGCACAAAGTCTGAGTCGCCTCAGTGTTTTAATTGTTGTCTAATTTGCATAGTTTCATTTTGCCGGGTGTAATTCTGCGCAGGTCAGATTTTATTCTTTGAAGGATTTTTCTCTGCAGCTGCTCAGGGAGTCGATCGCGGAGCACAAACCTCACATCGACAAGCTGCTGAAGATCGGGCCGCAGCTGGCCCAGCTCAGCCTCCAGGAGGGGGCGACGGTGACGCAGCGCTACACTGAGGCAGAGAGGCGCTACCTGGCCATCAAGGAGGAGGTCAAAGGTCGCGCCAGAGCGCTGGACGAGGCGGTGTCCCAGTCTGCACAGGTACGGATATATCCGT
Organism: Poecilia latipinna; assembly: GCF_001443285.1. NCBI lineage: Eukaryota > Metazoa > Chordata > Actinopteri > Cyprinodontiformes > Poeciliidae > Poecilia > Poecilia latipinna. The sequence continues at coordinate 329,330 of NW_015112655.1, read as the reverse complement.
CCCTCATGTCTCCATTTACTGAAAATAAACGTGTTACATGAGTTAAAGGACATCGTTACTAAACAGCATGAAGTTTCTTTTGAATGTTTTAAGATGTTTTTGTGGTTTTTCTAGAAACTAACGAGGATTTATTGCATCGTGTTTATAGGAAGGGGGTCATGGAAACTCCAACATAAACTTTGTCCTCTTGGTTTGCGTCTCTAATCAAAAATGCAAACAAAAACCAACAAAGTTTCCTTCACAGTCTGGAAACCAAAACACTGGATTTCAGGGTTTCCAGATCTGGAGAAAACAGAAAAGTTTTATTATTTAGGATATTTAAAAACTTTATGCCATGTCTGATTGTCAACATGGAAACAAAGGAGTTTCCCTCCATCCATCCATCCATCCATCCATCCATGCATCCATCCATCCATCCATCTGCCCATCCATCCATCCATCCATCCAATAGTGCATCCGGCCGTCCGTCCATCCATCCATCCATCCATCCATCCATCCATGCATCC